>NC_088382.1:101655000-101702500 GCF_037993035.2 Macaca fascicularis
TCCCAGCCCCGCTGTTGGGCGTGACGGAGGAGCTGACTGCAGGTGTGTCTCCCTGCTGCTGGGCCTGCAGGGTCTGTCCACAGATGTGATGGTGCTTCTCCCAGTCTTTGTGCTGGCAAAATGAGCCACAGTATCGGGCTGTGTTACAGCCACTGCAGGTTTCACTCGCTTTACGGCCACAATTCCAGCAACTCTAAAGGAGAAGGCAGAAGACAGCAAGATCCCAAATTAATACACTGTTATGACAATAGTCTGACAAATTTGTTAGGCATCACTGTAGCCTTCTTTTCATGAACTATACAGTCAGGATGAAAAATCAAGGTGTTTACATATGGATACACACAATAAACACAGAAAATGCAGGTTTTGATGGGATGGTTGTCCAAACTGTTCTGCCAACAACTACTATGGCATCTAACAAAGTAGTTGAAGACTTTTTAAGTTCTTACTATAACATCCTTTCTTTTTAGGTTTGGTGATCTTTATATGTACATTCTCCTTTCACTCATACTGACTAGCAATTACTATTTCCAATTTTTTTCCCAATACCTATACCACAATTGTCAGACACACAGATATATCTGAGCAGAAGCTTCTTCCTTTTGGATACTAAAAGGAATCACAAAGAAACTACCAGAACCATATCTATATTGGATTCAAAGAAATATAGTAAGAGTAGATAAAGGATTCTATTCCCTGCTCCTTCAGACTAGACAGGGTGAGGCAAGTCCTTTAACCTCTCTATGCCTTTAGTTCTTTCACTGCAGCTATTCGGTGAACCTTACAACCCAATGCTAGGACTGTGTTGAAACAACCCCCTTTACCTCAGCTCCCTGGAGGACAGGATCCTTGGTTTGTTTTTTCTCCCTGTATCTGAAGCACCCAGAATGGTGCCTGATAGATAGTAAGTGTTCAATAAGTATTTGTGAAATGAATGAATTAGACTATGCCTCATTTGGCTTTCAGAAATGAGAAACGCTAAAACTAGCCAAATAACAATTCTATTTGCACACAGTTCTTTACAGCCAATGGAGCTGCTCTCCTGCTCCTTTGTGCCTCAACAACTCTTGGAAGTCAGAAAAGCAGAGGGAACTGGGGCTCATCTGGGAGTGATGAGAACAAAACTCAAACCCTAGCAAGTTCGCTGCCAGTTGTGGGCAGTGTTTTGTAAGACATGAGAAAAGTGGGAATGAGGCTGCCAACAGGATTTAAACTTTAAGATAAATGCATCATGAATTAGAGCACAAACATACCAGAGACAGAAGAGCACCTTTTGGGGATAGGTCCTAGGCAGGCAAGGAGGAATGAGGAGGAAACTAACTTTCAGGGGTCCTCCTATGAGTGTGGTGGGGAGGGAGACCTCAGAAAGCTGACTTTAAATGTTTAAATGTTCCTAGTTTCTTTGGCAAGACAAACCCCATTATGCAAAGCTATAGTAAGTGATCTTAGCTTTATGCCCTTCAACTTTTTATTCTTTATCTTCATTGGTTTTGATTATGTCCTTGAAAAACAAACTGACTACAATCTGGTAACCCCAAACAGCTGATGCTATATGCTTGTGTGATAAGAAAGATTTTTAAAGCCTTGACATAAGTAGATATTCACAGGTTTCCCTACTGTGTTCTCTACATTTGCTTTGCTTCTAGCATGCTGGTTGTGTGGCTTAAGGCAAGCTCATGAGCTGCTGACAATACTATACTCCTAGGAAATGTCAGCCCATCACCCTGTGTATGGCTTTACCACTGTGCAAAATGTGCAAGGGAATTTTTAGCAGCCATCCTAACATTGTTAACAAATCAACGGGCTCCCAGAGCCTTTCATGTGCTGAAAACCTTCAAACTCAAGAACTCCAATATAAAACTTTTAGAAAGAACCCAGCTCCATGTTCTTATTTCTTTTTTTTTTTTTTTTTTTTTTTTTGAGACGGAGTCTCGCTCTGTCACCCAGGCTGGAGTGCAGTGGCTGGATCTCAGCTCACTGCAAGCTCTGCCTCCCAAGTTTACGCCATTCTCCTGCCTCAGCCTCCCAAGTAGCTGGGACTACAGGCGCCCGCCACCTCGCCCAGCTAGTTTTTTTGTGTTTTTTAGTAGAGACGGGGTTTCACCGTGTTAGCCGGGATGGTCTCGATCTCCTGACCTCGTGATCCGCCCGTCTTGGCCTCCCAAAGTGCTGGGATTACTATGTTGAGCAGAAAAGCTCAAACAAAAAAACAGAAATAAAAAAGAAAAGAAATTACAATCCAGCAAGGAAAAACAAAACAAAAACTTAAAATCTCAAACTCTGGCCAATGATAGGTGTTTTAAGTGAACATTGCTGAGGAAATCTAGAAACTTGGTTGATATGTCAAAAAATGTTGTAAATTAAAATAAAATTTAAGTGAATAGTCAGTAGTAGAAGAAAATAATTTTTTCCTACTTCAATTAAGAAACTATCTCAAAAGATGAGAAGCTCTGATCAGAAGTTTCATTACCATAACTAGAAGTCTTTCTCTCTCAAAATTAATTCAACTGCATTGCATGCATGTACAATGGTTCCACAAAGATGTGAGCAAATGTGGGCCTGGCCCACCCTTCAAAGCCGCGAGGTATAATACTCAGTGCTCAGAGTGAAGTTAACTTCCTTGAGGTTTAGGCTTTAGAATAATGCCAGCTGGATCCTGGAACAAGCTCAGCAAATAAGCGATATTCCTAAATTACATCAGAATATTCCAATTAGAGAACAGAGACTCACATCCAAAACAATATTTTAAGGAAATTAAACATCTAATCTGAGTCAAGTGGCTTCTTTAGGAAATACCCTGGTGTGAGTCCTATCCGTTTTTTGGCAGAGGCCCGTTTTGGCAGACACAGGGTGGTAACTGTCCAATACTCAATGGCTCCTTCAGATTGAAATCAGATGTCTGCAACATTCTCAATTTAAACTGATTAAACACACAGACTAAACCAGGTAATTACAGATGCATGTGCTGGGAAGTGGAAAGGGAGACAGAATGGGGGCTTCTTTATTTTTTAAAGTGTTTTCAAAGATGGGAACAATTTTACAAATAAAAAAGTGGAATTGTGCCAAATACAGAAACAGATGTTTTGGATCATGAAGCTGCTGGGAATTGAGCCTTCTTGCCTAGTATTGTCTGGTTCTGATCCAGGAGTTAAGGGGTCTGGCTAGTTTTACCTCTAGTTTCATTCTGAAGTTGTTTGATACTATTCATTTACCACCCACCACTGGGCCAAAAAAAAAAACAAAAACAACAAAACCCAACAACCTTCAGTTGTAGGAAGTTACAAAAAGAGCAATTTTAATGATCTGGTTAAAAAAAATCTGCAAATTTTTATTTCTCTTGACACTGCATTGCCGTGAATGTACAGGGGACTTTAGTGAGTGTTCCACTAACAAACGCTCCAATGTGCATATTCATTCTTAAAAGCTCATTAGAAAACTGAAAGAGCAATTTCTATTAATATATTTCTCTTGGATGCTCTAGAATTTCCTGTTGGCTAATCCATACCTGCGAGACTGATGCCTGATCAGTGGTACTCAGCCCCTGAACAGTCACAATTCTGGAAACAGCGGAAGGTACAGAATCTTGTGAGTACTCCAATTTGGATCATTCTAAGCTTTCTACTGTTCACAAAGGTGGACATTGCAAATTGTGTCTAACAGCCACACGTCTATCCACAAGGGCTGGGATAAAGGCAGTTAATGGCTTAATCTAATTTTACATTTTTCAATTTGTGCATTTTATATTAAAGATAGTATTTCCTGATAATTGTTTTATTTATTTATTTTATTTTTAAATGACTGAGCTTCCCTTTCAGGTCTCTAAGGAGTGATGTGACTGAAATTACCACAATACTGTAGAAAGCTCACAGATATCCATTTCATAGCAAATTTCATTCCCAAAGCTCATGGCACTTTATAGTCTTCCCTTATTTGTGATAATGTTATTCCCTTTGTGGCATAAAAATATCTTCCTCCCTACCTGAAAAATAAGAATAAGTCAATTGACCAAAGTTAGGTTGTGACTCAGATGAAGAATTTGTGGCTGAACACGAACATCCCCTTTGCTAAATATATTAAATACAAGGCTAGATACAGAACCAATGGATTGAAGCTTTTGAATGCCAACACTGCATATTGAAGGTGTTTGACACTTTGTTTCAAACCAGCATTTCTCTTTGTCCTTAAGAAAAATATTTAGAGAATGATCTTTTTCTTGTATAAGCATATATCCCTTCTGGTTCTTACTGCAGAAAAATCTTTCTCTGAAGGACAAAATATCTTTTATTTTGTCTCTGAACTGCTTTAAGTCTCTCCAGATCTTACATATCTATAATTCTCCAGAAAAACTTGCACAGAATTGATGTGTAATAAATTTAAATATAACAGAATGATGGTAACTGAAACTCCTCAAATGTTAAGAATCCTACAGAAGGCAACACGTTGACTTAAATTCACATTAAGATCACATCATCATCTACTTCCATTGCACTTGACAATTTAAAATCATTTTCACATGATTGCAGTTTCAGAAATTGGGGCCCTCAAAATAAATAATTTTCACAGTAAAAGGCTTGCCCCAAGTCACCAAAATATAAAATTACATAGCCAAAGTTTGATTCACCCAGATGTTTGGATTACAAATTAAAAATACTCTTTCCAAAATGCCACACTTTGTCAATTTCAGATCTTTTATTAGCTCTCATTGTGGCAGGAACAGGTTAGCAGGCACTTAACTCCCAAAAATGGACAGAAATTGAACCGTAAAGTTAAGAGGCAGCAAAGACGAGGTGTCAGAGTGTGTAATGAAAATGGCACAGGCTTCAAAAGCCAGGCCAACTTCATTTCCAACTTCATCACTTCGTGGCTTTGGAACCAGAAGCCAGTTACTTAACCTCTTGGAGCAACAGAACATGTAAAGCAGGAATAATAACCTCAGGATTATTCAGGATTATGTCAGTGCTAAGCACAGTGCATGATGTTCAGTAGGTCCTGAAAAATGGCAGGTACTAACACCACTCCCTCCTTTTGGTACTGACTGGAAGAAAGAGAGAGTAGATACAATCCTTGCTCCAGATCCAGTACCTTACAACTTTCAGAATTAGAAAGCTCAAAGTCCCATTCAAATTAAGTGCTATCACCCACAGGCACTGATAGCTACAGGGGAAGAACATTAACTTACTTCCCCTCTTACTTCATTAGTGACTAATAATTTCTTCTCCATCTTCATTTGCTGTCCTCAAAATTTCTGAAGATTTACCACTGCTGACTACTTCCCCGTTCTTCCTTATTAAATGCCTCTTGTTGAAATTTCCCCTAATTTTGGTTTCCTACATACTACTAAAATTTTCTTTCTTATACAATAACTTCTTTTACTGTTTGTTCTTTTCCCTGTAAACAGTTGATAGTGAGGGAGGGAGGGATGCTGGCATAAAGAAAAGGAATATCCTTTCCTTCTCATGCTGCCCCTTGTGAGATCTTGCGGTTTCAACAATCAGCTGTAAGCAAATTACTCTCAAACCTGCTTCTCCTTGTTATCCTCTTCCTGAGTTTTTGCTCCTACTTTCAACTGCCTAATCTGAGGATGCTCCTCTAGGTCAGTATTCCCTAAACCCAACTCTGGTGGGTCCGTTTCAGTCTTTGGCCACACTCATGCCTAAGACTTTGTCACTTTATTGCAAACTCCTCTTTCCTTAGCCACTGGAACCATTCAGTGCCAAACCGCACAGACTTTACTTCTGTGGTCTCTCTCCTTTCCTTTCCAATTGCATAGTCACTACTCTAATTCCCTCGCCACCCTTCCTGTTAGGATCATTTCTTAACTGGTTTTCTTCTCCGTTTTCCTCTTTCTTTCTTATATATATACACACTGCTCATTTGTAAGGTGACTTTTCTTTTAATAAAACACTTCTCATCTCATTTGCACCTCTCAACCACCTTGCAAATCAGGTAGATCATGGAAACGTTATCCCAAATTTTGCAGATGAGAAAACCAAAGCTTCAAGAGGTGAGCAACCAAAGGTCAATCCTAGCCCAGTGCCCTGTCTACTATATCATGAACATCTACGCAATCAAATGGCTGACCTCTTAATTTTAAAAAAAATTATATATATATAATTGTACATATTGTATATTGTATAACTACATATATACACACACACACACACATATGTACATATATATATAAAACTTGTAACATAGTATCATAGCTCATGTTCTGAGAGCTCCAGATTTTTCTGGAAATCAGCTAGTCTGATGAGATTGTGAAGGCTTTGATAGGACCCATGCTGTGAGGCCCCTATGTTTTATTCAGAGTCTACACAGGTGGCATTTCCAGTTTGGGCCAAACTTCACAGATCCCACTGAGGTTGGTATAACTGTGCAGCTCTGCACCTATATAAGAATGATAAATAAAGGCTGTTTTAATCTGAGGGGAAAACATCACTTTGGTAGTTTAAAACTCTAAACAATTAGAACAGTAAAAGTATTTATCTGTTTCTGTGCTCACTTGAAGTTTCTTGCTTCAATCACCCAAGCTAGTATAAGGTATGGATCTCAAAGAAAGCTGTAGAAGTTTCCTTGGAAATAGCTGCAATCTGAGAGCATTCACTGGAAGAAGCCTTATCTGTACACAAATAGGAAATGAAAAATGGAAAGAAATATGGAAAAAATAAGAGAGTTTAAGATGATCAGATTCAGTGAATTTCTGATTTATGCTAATGCTGGCATTCTATTCCGGGTTAAATATATAATTCACTGGGAAAAGAGAAAGTACAGTAAGCATCACATTGCTTAGATATCTGCCGCAAGTCCAGTGTCATTCTAACTGATAGTAATAACAATTATCAGCCTATAAATCCAAGTAAAGTTTGAGAACTAGGTAGAAATAATCATGACGTCCAATGAAGAACAGATACAGTAGTACACAATCAGGAAAAAATCAAACAAACAAAAACCTCCCACTCTCGCCATGTAGCTACTAAGAAGGTGGCCTGAAAGCCAGGCTGCCTGAGCTAAGGACCAACTCACACTTACTGACCACGAGACACTCAGCAAGTGGCCTAATCCCTTCAAGACACAGCTTTTTTATCTGTAAAACGAGAAAAGCCGCACTATCTACTTTGTCAGAGTCGATGTGAGAAGTAAATGAGCTAAAGTGTAGAAAGCACTTTATACCATGCCTGGTGTAGAGTTAAACACACATTGTAGGTCGTCTTGTTTCATCTCAGGCAAAACAAACTTCATGCAACCTCCAATAACTCTGCTGACTGTGGGTTCCCATGAGCCTGGGACAGCCTGGTTTACTGGACTGGTCTGTCTTAGCAAGAGCACCCTTTCTTACTCCAAAAAGCATCCTCGTTTGGATGCTAAATTTTACACGCCCCCGCCCCCCTACAAATAATAACCATGAGTTATTCATTCCTGCCTCCAAGCCTTCTTTCTGCTGGTCTCCCCAATTAAATGATCTCAGCTCCTCTCCTCCTTCTGAAACATTTCCACTGCCAGTCTTTCAGAACTGCTGTTTTTCCTAGGCAGAATGAGCATCATTAGCTCCATTTTATACATGTGAAAACTGAGGTAGGAAGAGAAAGGGTAAATTCAGAAATTACAGACAGAAGAATTCAGAGATATCTAGAGTTAACACAAATAGCACAGAAGAAACATAAATGGCCAAGCTAGGCCTAGAACTCTGGTCTTCTGATTGCAAAGCTTAGATTCCTTCTTAAAGTCACTATGAAGGAGAGAGAGAATAATAATGTGTGTATCTAACCACATATACATTGTTATAGATTTGGACTATACAGTTTATACCTGACCTAGGTTAGAGATGGGCAGATGTTTACAATAGGTGGTGGCGTCAAATAAATAAAGGGAAAGGGAGAAAAGAATATTGTTTCAGTAGGAATACTTTAGTATATATTGTGATTTTTTAAAAACTGTGGGAAATATGAGCAGATAATAATATGTTGTGTTACAGCTTTCAAAAACACTATTTTAAAAATCTTTTAAACAACCTTGCAAGGTAAGTGAGTATCGTCCCATTCCTTAAGAAGAAATGGAGGCTGACAGGAATGAAATGAATTGCCCAAAGACCTCTGAGACAGTAACTGAGCTGGGGCCATAATTCAGGACTTCTGGGTCCTCCTCTCAGATACTTTCTGCCACACCTATCTGCCTCTGAGCTGTGCTAGCAAAAGATGATCATCTGATCAGATGAACATGGCCTTTAACAGGTGGGACCATTCAACTTATCATTGAAGGCAGGACACTTGACAGTGTAAGGGGGCGCTCGTAATAATTATATGGCGACATTAGGTGTCAATGGACAGTTCCACCCAAAGTGAGAGGTGTGGTTGCCCTGCACCCTAGGTTACAGTGCACTCTCTGGTAAGTTTTGCACATTAAACTTCTAAGAAATGAGAACTTTCGTTTTTCTTAGAAAACAGAATAATTCATAAAATACTTAAAGCACAAGGCAGGCCGGGCGTGGTGGCTCACGCCTGTAATCCCAGCGCTTTGGGAGGCTGAGGCGGGCAGGTCACAAAGTCAGGAGATCGAGACCACGGTGAAACCCTGTCTCTATTAAAAATACAAAAAGAATTAGTGGGGCGTGGTGGCGGGCGCCTGTAGTCCCAGCTACTCGGGAGGCTGAGGCAGGAGAATGGCGTGAGCCCGGGAGGCAGAGCTTGCAGTGAGCCAAGATTGCACCACTGCACTCCAGTCTGGGTGACAGAGCGAGACTCCGTTTCAAAATAAATAAATAAATAAATAAATAAATAAGCACATGGCAATACGGACCTTATTGGGTGTAAAGAAGTCTTTTTTCCATCTTTCTTTCTTCTATTCTTGGGAAATTATTTACATTATTTTTGGAGAAAAGAGGCTTAATCCTTCTAGAGATGATTCCTCCCCAAGTCCTTTTTTTTTTTTTTTTTTTTTTTTTTTTGAGACGGAGTCTTGCTCTGTCGCCCAGGCTGGGGTGCAGTGGCCGGATCTCAGCTCACTGCAAGCTCCACCTCCCGGGTTTACGCCATTCTCCTGCCTCAGCCTCCTGAGCAGCTGGGACTACAGGCGCCCGCCACCTCGCCCAGCTAGTTTTTTGTATTTTTTAGTAGAGATGGGGTTTCACCGTGTTAGCCAGGATGGTCTCGATCTCCTGACCTCGTGATACACCCGTCTCGGCCTCCCAAAGTGCTGGGATTACAGGCTTGAGCCACCGCGCCCGGCCCCTCCCCAAGTCTTAAAAGTGGTCTTGCAATTTAAAGAATAAGAAAACAGACCTAAGTTGCCGTCTTTATCTGCATCCAAAAATTATCTTAATGATCCTTATGAAAAGCTCCTTACTTCACTATTACAAAACAACAGGGACTGAAAGCATGCTGTGAGATCCTGTTGGGGCTCTGCCATTTCCTAGCTGTGTAATTTTAGCCAGGTGAGTTTCCTCATCCATAGCACGACTCAAGGTTCAAGCCATACACTAAACACTTCCACTCTTCTTCAGATTATGATAAAATCAAAGCTTTTACAGGTTCAGTGCCTTTCTCAAAAATCACAGAATTGTAAGAACTATAGCCAGGAATGAAATTTTACCCTCTGAATTCCAAACCCTTTCCTTTATGATGCTCTGCTTTAAAATTATTGGGAAAGTGTCATTGAAGACACTGGTAATGTTATATTAAAGATCAGTTCACCCAAGAGGTCAAAAAAAAAAAAAAAAAACAAGAAAAACAAGAAATTACAGAAGACCATTCTTACATAAGTGGTAGATATGACTGAATAACCTGTCACGGATACTGTTTACTGTTTAACAGAGTATATTTATAATGCTAAATATTGGAGTCAAGATCATATATTTTCTAAATAGGTTTTAGGAACAAAGACACAAAGCTTATAAATACTGAAGGAATACAGCATGTTACTGCCTGAATACAAAGACTTAATTGACAATTTCTTCCTACATATCTGTCTTTAGAATTTGGTGACCTAAAAAGTACTCTTAACATACCTAACAGCCCTAAAATATTCATGTGAAAGTGATAGTTTTAATGATGACATCAACTGTGCCTCACGATATTGCTCATTTGAACAGAGAAGGACAAATTCTCCTCAAAAGATGCTAATAATGTTTTTAAAATAAAAACACAAAACAAAGTCCTTATATCTTAGTCACAAGATACCAATAAAACTGAATTTATGCCTAGTTTAATTGAACAATGGAAAAGTCAGCAGTTAAAGGGCAGATAAACTTCCCTTTGTCCCTCTTTTCCTGAGAAACTTTCAAATGTTGAAAATCAATTCCTTTTGTCCCCTTGTTATTCATCTGCTACACATTAAATAGAAACTCTGGGCATTGAGTGATTCCTGCAGAGTCTTTCATCTACACAAGAGCCTGGTACAAATTAAATACTTACTCTCCCTCACAAATTATAGATATGTATTGTAGTACACCATCGATTTATCAGTCCATGCCATTGCGAGTTCAGCTTGGTGAGAGCAGCCCATTGTAGTCCTTTATCTAAAGTTACTCTGGGGTTAAGGATTGTGATGCTATGTTAATTAATGTGGAGCATTACTATTCTGCTCTGATTTTGCAGGCTATATTTTAAAAATCATTTTGTTGGATATTGTGTTTTAGTTACTTTGCAGATCTTTGAGCCATTTAGCCTAGCTCTGGGTGTGTGTGTGTGTGTGTGTGTGTGTGTGTGTGTGTGTGTGTGAGAATTATTATTATACTGGAACAATAATATATGTAATATTACCTCTAGAAGCAATGTTACGCTATGAAATGACCATCATATGGGTTATCACAAATAATATGGAAGTACAGACTCTCTCCAAGATCTGTTAGAAATATTCAGTTGATGCAAACATTGTTTTAGCATTGGACTTTAAGACCAATAGCTAAGGCAGTGATTTCAATCCCAAGCCTGCCAGATGTCTTTGGAGACCATGGCTTACACAGTATCTATTAAATCCCAATTAGAAAGCAAGCATACACATATGCACACGCACACATACACAAAACACACACACACACAGAAACACACAAAGCCAAGCTATGAGTCTCTAAATAATGCTGGGAAGTTATAAGAATTTCACTTTAATTGGTAACCTACTAAACATATTCAAAACCTTTTTTGGCAAAGATTAGGTGTTCAATAAAAAGACAAATGTCATCAGCTCTTGGCAAATTTCACGAGTACCTTGACTTTCCCCACACTGTTTTAAATTTTTTCCCAAATATTTGTCTAAAGTGATCACCTTGAATAAAAAATGAGCACTCTAATGAATGAAAACTATCTTGTTTATTTGGAGCCTCCCAAGACGCCCCACCTCGCTTGAATCCTCCTGCTGATTGATAACTGCCAGCGCGTCCTCTGCTGCCTGACGCTTGGCCTCGGCAACCGTGCGCTCCATCTTGGCCCGCTCTGTCGTGATCATGTCGTGGGCTTTCCGCTCCGCCTCAGACACGGCCTTCTGCAGCTCCGTCATCGCCTGGCGCTTCACCTCGTTGACGGCCTCCTCTGTGTGCCAGTCAGGCCAAACCAGACAAGAAAACACTCTCGGTTAGCCCAAGTCATTGGATATGGATTACTTTTCTTTTAATTTTTTTTTTTTCTTTTCGAGTCAGGTCTCACTATATTGCCCAGGCTGGTCTCGAACCCCTAGGCTCAAATGATCCTCTGCATCAATCTCCCCTAGCAGCTGGAATTAAAGGCACCTACCAGCCACCATGCCCACTATCTGATTACTTTTTTATAGAATTCTATAGAACAAGCATAACTCTCATCCAAATTATTGGGCAGTTCCAGCAGTCTAAAAACTAGCAGATCTTTTGCCATACATTTAGGAAAACAAAGAGTGAAAATGTTTCTTTAACTTGAATTTATGGAAATATTTTTTGAAATTCCTATATCATTATTATAATGTTTTCACCAAATTGATACCTCCAGAAATGATTCTGAGACCAGATAAGAAGTTAAAGGACAAGGACATTCGCAAGAAACCTGTCTGAATAATTCAGACACATAAAGTTAGTTTTCCACAATGCTAAAAGTTAATATGAATATAGGAGGGTCCACAGCTCAAGCATTCAGAAAAAAAGAGAGGGAGAGAATGGATTTTACACATAAACAAGTAAGTGCAAACTATTAGTTGCTGGTATAATCTACAACACAATAGTGAAAAGGTAACTCAGATAGCAATTAAGTTACTATAGACCTTTTAATGGAAAATCAATGCTATAATGGATGATCCAGTTTTACTTTTGAAAAGTCATTTCCTGAGTAATATAAGTATGTGCCTTTATAGATTAAATGATAGAGGTTTTAAAAAATAATCTCATTTTTACATTTTAAGCTGCTGTCCATTTACTTTACCAAATATATACAGTGGTTTTGCATAACCAACTGTTGCACTAGACAAATATAACTGAATCATACCATGGGCCAAAACAATCAGGCCTGACTATGAGTCTGCAAGGTGTCAAATAAGCTCTTTATTTTTGGCTGAGGAAAGGGTGCAAAGATTCAACTAATGTACAACATAAGATTGACAACTAAAACAAGTAATTTCCATTAAAAAAATTAACTGTTCTAATTAACAGGGGAAAATATCCTCCCCCTGAATTAGTTTATCTAATTTTCATCTTTATTCAAAGCAAAATGACAATGATTAATTGAAAATTTAATAAGCAGTAATTATTAACTTGGCAAACCTAGTACCAATTAACACTCTATTAAAACTAATTATGACATGTTTCATTCAAGTGTTTGCACTTAATTGTTTCACCCACTTAAAAAGCACCTTAATTAAATGTTCTGTTTAATTAAAAACATAGATTCCTAATAAAAATGTTTTACTGTAGATTAAAAATGTAAGAGATGCAAGTGTTCCTATGGTTTCTTCAATTCCTCTGGTTTATTTCACACATCTATCGTCCATGACTTGAGAATCATCAGAAGCTCTCCATTACTAATTAACTGTCATGACTTTTGTAGCCTCTGTCATTTTAGTAGCATTATATCTGAAGTACATTTCTTTGCAATTACTATCTGTTAGGTTTTATAAACTAAAATATAAGTAAAAGATCCATGCTGGAAATATTAACTAAATTGTATTAAGCCTTTGTTAAGGCTTTAAGATATGCATTTAAAATCTGTGTAGAATCAGAGTATTGCAAACAGCTTACAGCACCTTCTTCACTAGGAGGTGAAAAGATGGCTTTATTACCCTATCATAAATGACTCGGGGCACAAGGGAAGTACTGCCCTTCTAACTATACAGCCAGGGTCTAATTTAGTTTGAATATTCAAGGTGAATTAAAATTCTATCTAAGTGGTAATACAGGACAATAATTTTTGCTTACGATCAAAGCTGTAGCTTGACTAATTGTCTATGCAAATCAGGCAATTTATATTTAAATTATGCATTCCTATTCTAATCCCACAGGCATATACAGATCAGCAAAGAGAATTGGTAGGACATTTGCAAGGTGCTTGAATATTTATTACCAACTGCAAACATTCTCTGATCGTGTAAAAATATACTGAAGAAAACATTCAGTTACAAATTTAAAACCATCTTTATGTTAGATTTTTTTTCCAGTTTCATAAAGACCCCTGGTAACTTTTGAGTGCATTTGTTACTTTTGCTTTTAAAAATACTACTTTTAGAAGAGAATATGGCCTTGAACAATTGTTTGGATTTCTAATCTTTAAAAACGTGTGTTGTTATGTTATTATTCTGTATTATTCGGGGCAATGTGAAAGATTTGCATAGGGTCTGTAGATTAAATAAGTCTTGTATCAATGTGAATGTCTTGATTTTGGTAACTGTACTGAAGTTAAGTAGAATATTCTTGTTCTTGGTAAACTGACATTCAAATCATTTAAGGTAAAGAGGAATTATGTCTGCAACTTACTCTCAAAATGATTAGAAATATATATGTATATATATTTAAGAGAAAGAAGAGGATGAAAGAGAGGAAAAGATAAAATACTAAAGCAAGTATGATAAGGGAAACTAGGTGAAAGTTATAGAGGAATATTTTGTACTTTTTTTGTAACTTTCCTGCATGTTTGAAATCATTTCAAAATATAATGATGCAAAAAGCTATAGATGTACTTTCAAGCACAGGGTATACTTCTTGTAATTATAATTTTCTGTGAAAGTAGATGCATTTGTTATGCTACATCAAGTTTTGGGTGTTCTGCCCCTTTTGTATTTTTCAAACACTTTATTCACCTATCTTTTGCAACAAAGATAACATATAATAATTTCATTGCAAAGACACACTTTATAGGTTTTCTTCAAAAAAAATTTTTGCCCATAGCCAATTTTAGAAACCTAGGATAAAAGCTTTCAAATTGTAACAAGCTGAGTGCAGATGTCACATTCTGCCCTTGGTGTTTTCATCGTGTTGGATGCCTTGACACTGAACACTAGAAATGCCATTTAAGAAGCCTATAAAGATAAATATTATAAGTAGTTACTGGAGATTTCTAGATGAAACTGTCATCCATACTTGGAGGATTTAATATACTCCTTAAAATTTAGCATCTATCCATAGAAAACTATTCCTAAACTGTTTTTAAGCAGCAGTTTAGGGATCCCACTGTGAGAAGAATACAAATTTAATGTCATATTTTAGATTGAAAACCTACTGTAGATGATAGGCACTGTAATAAATAATCTAAACACTTCCTAGATAAGGTTTAACCCTTCTTGGAGAGGGCAAGCACACAACAAAAACAAGGACTGCTCTTAAGTCCCCAAAACCTAAATTACATGCAGAATTAGGTTAAAAAACCCCCAAAACAGACAGTAAAGAAAAATAATAGTGGATTCAATAGATAACAATATGCCATGTAGGAAAAAATAAACAACTGACTAAGTGGAAAATACATAGTGCAGTTATGAATCTGCGTCCAATTGCTTCCCACTTATGGTAGGACTTCCTTTGTGTATAGCTATTCAAGTTGACTTTCCAACAAAGGTGCTATATTCAGAAAAATCTGTTCTCACTTAATAGCAGTCAAACAAAGACTTGAGCAGATAATAGCACATAAGGAATTTGGATTACACAAGACCTTACTGGCAATTTTTCTTTATGAACTATGAAGAATTTCACTTAAATATACTTAAAAAGGGAAGTGTGGAGAAAAGACTCACTCCTCTGAACATAAAGTCACCCTTCTTCTGTCCAAAATCACAATTATTTGTACCTCTCATTGGAATAAGTTGCACTGACAGCTTAGAAATGGAAGAGAAAATGGTCAGAAGGAAGATGTTGTCCGTCTTTTCAGGTAGGTGGTACTCGGCATATTTTTAACAGCTTGAGAGTACCACATAACTATTATTGTAAATCTGGTAAAACTACACAGTTCAGCAACATATGTATTTTAACCTTTAAGCTAAATGGACCTATCTAATTTGCATATTGGACGTGCAAGACAGCTTTCTGATTCTTAATCTGGGCTACTAAACCTACAATGCTATCAGATTTTAAAGCTCATTATCACTCTTACAAAAACAGGTATTTCTTGGAAAATGTATAAAAATACTTGGATAAGATACATGTGACTAGCCGGGCGTGGTGGCTCATGCCTGTAATGCCAGCACTTTGGGAGGTTGAGGCAGGTGGATCACAAAGTCAGGAGATCGAGACCATCCTGGCTAACACGGTGAAACCCCATCTCTACCAAAAAAAAAAAACAAAAAACTAGCCGGGCGTGGTGGCGGGCGCCTGTGGTCCCAGCTACTCGGGAGGCTGAGGCAGGAGAAGGGTGTGAACCCGGGAGGCGGAGCTTGCAGTGAGCCGAGATCATGCCACTGCACTCCAGCCTGGGTGACAGAGCGAGACTCTGTCTCAAAAAAAAAAAAAAAAAAAAAAAAAGATACATGTGACTAGAGAGTCAGCAAGTACACAAAACTACAAACACAGCTGAGTGAAATCCCAAAGAAACAAAAAATCTGTCCCCTGACTCTTCAGTTTGTACTGTTTGTAGAAGTAGCATTTCCCAGTTTCCCAACTCAAAAAGACAAACTATTTTAAGAGTTGGAGTTACAGTAGCTGAAAGCCTTGGTATGTTTTTCATGGCCTCTTCAACTCTTGAAACAGGTTTATGTTTCATCTCCTGAGCTGGTTTTCAAAAACGTTTTTGCTTGCTAGGTGGTTCCACCAAAATTCTCACAGATCTGGACTTCTTTAAGCCCAATAACAAGTCAGTGGGTCATGAGGAGATTTAAATCTACTATTACAAAATACAGAGCAGCATCTTGTAATGGAAAGCAGACAGTGTATATGAAAAGCAAAAATAAATGTTTAGTAACTTTGTTATTTCACTTAAAAAGTAATTTAGCTCTGATTGTTGAATACTAATTAGTACAGAAGAACAATTTTAAAAGTCGATTGTAACCAAAAAATTATCTGAGTACTTTAACAAGTCAACTAGATGTGATGTGGGTGTTTTTTTTTTCTTTTTCTTTTTTTTTTAAGAATGCAGGAGAAAAGGCTGAAGTATGCAATTTAATTTCTAAGACATTAGATTTTTTTCATCATAGAAAAAAAATGCATGCGAGCTAAGACCTCCTATGCCAAGTTTCAGCCTGAAATCATTATGGCCCTGAAAAAAAAAAGGAGTTTTATAATGGAAATATTGCCAGCTTCTCAATTATAGTGAAACTGGAAGATGTTACTAAAATAAAAATGATTTCATCTTGTAATCAGGCCTGGTTTAAGAATATTAATCAGGTGTTTTGTTTTGGTTTGCTTTGTGGTTTTTGTTTTGTTTTGTTTTTGCTGTTGTTGTTGTTAGCAGTAAAGTCCTTTCTTGTCATTCCTCACATCACTGCATTAACAACTGCACACAGCTGCCAGAACACGAAACTCATGTTTTTAAACAATTCTTACCAGCTTTCTTCCAGATCTCCTCTGGCACGTATCCAGACGCAGGCCTGTGAAGGAATTCCCGATGCGCGTCTATGAAAAGGATGGGAAGGGGGTGGAGAGAGGAGGAGAGTACTGTAAGCACACTTGTGTCATTGTACAGAGTGAAAGTAAGCAATGCCCATTCTCCTGGCTTCTCTACAAAAACACAATTTTAAAAGGCTAAACATTTCACTTCTTGAAAATACACAAAAATAGCAAGGCCTGTCATCAGAGCCCAAGGAAAACAGGTCACTGGTCTAAATGCCCTGCATGCTCAAAGCCAAAGCAACTTGATTTCATTATACAATATGATGTTCGGGAACACTGTTCTCACTACTTTCTGACTATGGAGACTTCTATAGATATATTTTGTTAAAGAAAATAAATTGTATTTGGTAGTTTTCCTTTCAAGAGTCAATCAAATTGGTGGTTAAAAAATCAAATGTTCAGGTAATGTAATTTCCACAGAGCTCTGATTCTGCCACCTTTCTATGAATAGCAAGCTCCACTCTATGGCTAACCAGTTCTCACACTTAATTAATTCTTAAAAATCTCAGTGAGCATTAAAATTTTTCACACAAATTAGATCATATGGATTTGACATGGGTGGAAGCCAGAAAGACTCATTAGCATGGATTCACAGACATTCTGCTGAGCAAAGAGAATTAGCCCATGCTTTCCAGAAAAGGAAATGAAGTTCCACTTTAAATTAAATGCAGTGCTTACTATGCTTCTCAGATTTTAAAAGTTTAAGAAAACAACTAATAACAACTTTGATACAGGAATGCTAACTCCTAAAATAATATGTTCATGGAAATAACACAAAACATTTTATAGTACTTGTATATGCTCGAAAGTAAACAAAGTGCATACAGTCTTCCATAGCTAAAATATGCATTTCATGTCTTCCATATCGGATTTTCAGTAAAAGCCTCCTTATATAGAAGAGTTCAGTAAGAAAAAAATCATTTTAACTTTTATAAAACACAATTATTAAACCCATGATAAATTCTGAGGAAAACTGAAAGTTTCTCTATGTGTAGAGTAAATGTTGAGTAGCATATACGTTTAAACAATACTTTATCTAATGGTTATGTTGAAGATCAAGACATTCAGTCCAGTCTCCTATATTTTATGGTGCTACACAATGTCAAAAATAAAGAGAAGCATGATCAGTTTAGCTAAGTATATGTTATTACATTTGAATGCTTTAAATACATTTGAATGCTTTGAATTCTTGCAGGGCACATAGATTATCAACTGGCAAGAACATTAGATTTTCTCAACTATTCTGAATTAGCAAAAATTTACTATAGCTTGGTAAGGAATATATGGAAACTATATCATCTTTGCAATTTTTTAATCTAAAATTATTCCAAATATTTAAAAGTTTATTTTCAAAAGCTTACACTCTGATGTCATGACTACTTAATAGGATGGACTGGAAATATCTATGCATTCTCCTGTGTGTATTCATTTCTATAAAGTAAATGACAAAAATAAAAACGCTTTTACTGAAGTAACTTTCATTCTTAAGGCGAGATAAAGCTGGTACATAAACAACCTAAAAGGAAATATGATACAACTAATTAGATTTATCAAGATTATCTTCCTTACCACTATAACTATTTGCAGAAGAAATAAAGTGCAATCAAGTTCATATTTAGCCATGTGACACAGTACAACACAGAGATTTACTTATGACAACATTTAAAGACAACTTTTAAGGAGAAAAGACTTTAAGCGTAATTTATTGGATAAGAATGAGAACAGATCTGTAAAGTCTGAGGAAAGAAAAAACATGACTCCAAAGTGGCAACTTTTTTTTCATTTATTGTGTTAAGAAGAGACCTGTAGTTTATAAAAAATTATTATTTTTTCATTATTATTATTATTATTATTATTATTATTTGAGACAGAGTCGTGCTCTGCTGCCCAGGCTGGAGTGTAGTGGCATGATCTCAGCTCACTGCAACCTCTGCCTCCCAGGTCAAGCGATTCTCGTGCCTCAGCCTCCCGAGTAGCTGGGATTACAGGCACACGCCACCAAGCCCAGCTAATTTTTGTATTTTTAGTAGAGATGGGGTTTCACCGTGTTGGCCAGGCTGGTCTCAAACTTCTGACGTCAGGTCACCCAGCCTCCCAAAGTGCTGGGATTACAGGTGTGAGCCACTATGCCCAGCCTATAAACATTATTTTTTGATTAAGTAGTCAAGTATTATGATAAAGAACAGGAAAGGAGATGTTTAGGTATCCAAAGTCCATGCATGAAAGATGCTAATTACCAGCCTCAGGCAACATAGGCTGAAGAAAGTTAGTTCTAGCGTCCAGTGAAGCAGCTATTGACCATGGAACACTGAGTATGTTAGTTTGTCCATGTCCTCAGATACCTCATCTATAATAAAGTGAGGACAATACTACCATTATTTGAGAGCACTGCTGTGAGGATTGAAGGAAATACCTCCTATTACATACACATCCTAAACTCTCATCATCTGGTATTTGCTATTATCCTCATTATTATCATCATTATTATTACTACATGCTCTTGTAAGAATGGCTATATAATTATTTCCTTATAAATAACTAAGGTGAAGAGAATATTTTAAAGTTTATCTTTTCTCTCAATGTTAAAAAACCAAATACCACAAATTTTGAAGAGAACAAAGCCATTAAAGAAGTTTGGATTAAGCAATATACACCAAGTAATTTTTTAAACTCCCAGAATCTATGTCGCTTGGAAACAGAAAATATTTCTATAGTTCACAATTCACTGCCTTTGTCCTTGGAAGCAAAATCTTCAAATTTCTTAGATGACACTTTCAAAAATTTTACTTGAGCCTCACCCTTGAATGTTTATAACACCCAAATTGACTCAAATATTAACGTGCCAGGCTCAATTGACCTTCCACCTTCTATGGGCTGCACAGCAGGTGTCTTGAGGGTACATATACCACACTGGAAAGTTGTATAATATTTCACCTTGGCTACATCTTCCTAAATTTCTCACTGACATATTGCCATGTCCACATACGCTCAAACTTTAACTGACTTAGAAACCCAATAGAAATGCTAAAGCCAATTATGCAAAAATTTTCTTAATGATAACCTACCTTCTAAAAGACAGTTTTTCAAAATAGCAGAATCTAAAGGGAAATAATCATATATACGTATTTTACAATATCCTCTCTAGTTCTAAGTTAGTGTACTCGATAAAGGTCAGGTCTACCAACAAAAAGAACAGAGTGATTGGTAGCAGGTGT
Source organism: Macaca fascicularis (assembly GCF_037993035.2). NCBI lineage: Eukaryota > Metazoa > Chordata > Mammalia > Primates > Cercopithecidae > Macaca > Macaca fascicularis. Next base: position 101,675,194 of record NC_088382.1, read on the forward strand.
ACTCCTCAGAAATCTATTTGATACCCTGATAAACGCTACTTTATAGCTTCAGAAACCAAATGACTAATACATTTAATATCTCCTCTTCTGATTAAGCAGCAGCAATATCAGAATCTATATAGGGAAAACTGAGTTTGAAAAACAAAACAAGGGACAATTCTCTCCTAGGACTTCACTATTTTAGAATACTGGCTAATCTAGACACATCTACCTAAAACACCCTAAGATTCTAAGGCTTAGATTCTAAAGAAGCTAATTCTTAACCATTAACTCGTCAGCACCTATAAAATATAGATTGCTATAAAAAGGAATCATTGTTCTAAAATGTAGTGGTAAAAGCAAAGACAGAAGAATCTATACAAGATGGTTTAAAATGTGAAATATGTGTGTGTGTGTGTGTGTATATATATATATATATATATATATATATATATATATATATATATATATATATGCAACCACTGAAAGATGAAAACATTATAGAAAAGTCCTTCTAAGTTAAGTCTAGCTTGCTTTGGGTTGCAAATTGCTTGGGGGGGATGAGAGGGGATGAGGATGAAGAGAGCCTCTTGAAAAAATTCATGTCCATGAAGAGAGGAGACCAGGTCATAGTGACAGAAAATGGTGTAAGAAATGTGAAAGAACAGAAAGAGCAATCTATGATGTATGAAAGAGATGGAAGATGCACTACACTTACGACAGGATGGAGACCATTGGATACTAGATACTGCAAGGGCCGCCATCAATATACATGAAGGGATGAGCTGATAGCCTTTGGAGAAGCAATGTGACCTCATATGACCCAGGACAGCAATGCTCAAAGCTTGGCAGCACCTAGGTATGGCCTTCATCCTGTAGTGGGCAGAGTGAGGCTATGATCATGATAATATCTATTACAAAAACCATCAAAAGAAAGAAAGAGTTAAGTAATTTTTATCTTTACAAATGCCACTTGCTTTTAAGGATAATACATTCAGAAATCTTCACCCTAGGTTTCAGAAGCCTAAATCCAACCTAGAAGCTAGCAACTGCTTTAGGATTTCCATTTTTTACAACAAACATACTTAATGCTCCAGGAAGTAACCATCTCCTCTTAATTTTAAAAGATGGACATATTTAACTAATAGTCCCTTATTTTTAAACCCAATATAGTTAAGTACAGTAGGCATTTGCATTATGAAGTCAGCTGAATGACTGAGAGATTAATTTCATGATGTGATTTAAAGAAATCAATACAAGGGTACAGAACTCCAAACATTTACATGGAAATATACACAGAATAACTTGTTTGTGTTTTTCATATTCTGAGAGTATAGAAGTTGAAATATTTCATTGGCTGGGAGAAATCTATTTTTCTATAGACTTGTATTATGAATTAGGGTCCCAAAGGTACAACAGATTTACTATATTTAAGACAGGAGTATTTTCTAATCCTGTGCCTATTAAAGTAGCCAACTGCTTAGAAGTACTTTGTAGATGAAAAAATACTCAATACACAATCTTGAATGCCAAGGAAAAACTTTACTAGTTTCATTTACCACTATTTTTTAAAGTTCATTTTATTTTATTTTTTAAATTTTTTAATTTTATTTTTTGAGACAAGGTCTTGCTCTGTTGCCCAGGCTGCAGGGCAGTGGCACAAACATGGCTCACTGTCACCTTGACCTCCTGGGCTCAAGGAAACCTCCCATCTTAGCCTCCTGAGCAACTAGGACCACAGGCATGCACCATCATGTCCAGCTAATTTTTCGATTTTTGGTAGAGATGGGGTCTCACTGTGTTTTCCAGGCTGGACTCAAACTCCTGGACTCAAGGGATCCTCTCACCTCAGCCTCCCAAAGTGCTGGGATTACAGGCATGAGCCACTACTCCCAGCAAAAAGTTATTTTTGAGAATGCGCATCTAAATAATAGTAACAGCTAAGCTATAACACATCTACTATGTGTCAGGCACTGTCTCATAAGTTTTTTACCTATTAACTCATTATACAGAAATGCTTATGAAATATGTATTAACATCCCCATTTTACACAAGGAAACTGAAGCACAAAGAGATTATGACCTGCCAAAGGCTGCAAAACTACTATGGAGAGGAATGAGTAATTTGAATCTAGAAATTCTACTGAGTTTGTGCTTTCAACCTTCATGCTAGATTTCCTGAGGATTTACAGAGCAATGAGAAATTCCATAATTCAATCATATGACAATCATAAAACTTGCCAGCTAGTAGTATTTTAAAATACTAATTCCTCTACCAACCCACTTGGGACAGGGGATGGTATTAATTCAACAAGCTCCTGAGCTACTAAGCTTTTTTTTTTTTTTTTTTTTTCTTTTTTTTTGAGACACAGTCTCATTCTGTCCTCCAGGCTGGAATACAGTGGTACGATCTTGGTTCACTGCAACCTCCTCCTCCAGGGTTCAAGCAATTCTCCTGCGTCAGCCTCCCGAGTAGCTGGGACTACAGGGGTGCACCACCATATCTGGCTAATTTTTTGTATTTTTAGTGGAGATGGGGTTTCACCCTGTTAGCCAGGATGATCTCAATATCCTGACCTAGTGATCTGCCCGCCTCGGCCTCCCCAAGTGTTGGGATTACAGGCGTCAGCCACCACTCCTGGCTCTAAGTTTTTTATGAATGCTAAGTTTGATTTTTCATTACACTTAAACAAAACTTTTTGATATTTCTATCTCTGGCAAGTACTAAACTCTTAACAAAACAGAGTGAAGGTATTTTCTAAATTTACTACGACATCATCACAATGTTCATACATTTTTTAAAAGCACAGGGAAAGTGTATTTATATTTGAGAATTTATGTCCAGTCCCTGACAATAGCCTTAAACCTATCATTAGAAAAAAATTTTGGCCAGGTACAGTGGCTCACGCCTGTAATACTAGCACTTTGGGAGGCCAAGGTGGGCAGATCCCTTGAGCTCAGGAGTTCAAAACCACCCTGGGCGATAAGGCAAAACCCCACCCCTACAAAAAATACAAAAAAATTACCTGGGTGTGGTGGCAGTCACCTGTAGTCCCAGCTACTTCGGGGGCTGAGGTGGGAGCCCAGGAGGTCAAGGCTGCAGTGAGCCAAGATTATGCCACCACACTTCACCTTGAGTGACAAAGTGAGACCCCGTCTCAAAAAAAAAAAAAAAAAAAAAAAGATGTGGAAGACTTCTAGAAAACAAAGAGAGAACACACAGATACAAGACAAACTACAGAAAGATTCTAGAATAGTCAAAAGCTAGTAAAAAGGAAAGTAATTTAAAAGAAAAATGTCAGGAGCCAAGAGAGTGACGTGACAACATTCTGAGAGAAAAAGGAACCAAAGACAAAGAAAGGAAAAAGATCTACTACGGAGATTCTGACAAGCACTTCAGAAAACATACAAAGTGCTAACCAGCAACTGCCTCTCTATACATATAAAAGTAATTCTACTGCATGGTCAAATCTGTCAGTTCTGATCACATTATCTTGCTCTTCTTCTGTGAAGTATACCATGTAATAAAACTTAAATGTAAAGTAAGTCATACTTTGAAAATAGAGACAGCTGTGTTAAAATTTGCTTTCTAATTTTGTTAAGAGTTGGATATTTGGAGTTCTCCCTGGAAAGTAAATGAGTAACAACAGTAAATATAATAAATATCTATTATTTCAAGAAAACCTACTTTATGAAAAGTCCTTCAAGATGTCAACTTGCATTTTATTTAAAGAACAGAAATACCATTATGAATTCAGTGTATACTCAGTTACTCAGTGTTAAAAACTGTTTCAGAAGTTATTCAAAAAAGAGATTTTAGTATCTTGGGAAAACCCTTTTTTTTTTTTCTTTTTTTTTGAGACAGAGTCTTGCCCTGTCATCCAGACTGGAGTGCAATGGCGTGATCTCGGCTCACTGCCACCTCCGCCTCCCAGGTTCAAGTGACTCTCCTGCCTTAGCCTTCCAAGTAGCTGGGATTACAGGCATGTGCCAGTATGCCTGATTAATTTTTTTTTTTTTTTTTTTTTTTTTTTTATCTTTAGTAGAGAAGGGGTTTCACCATGTTGGCCAGGCTGGTCTCGAATCCCCGACCTTGTGATCCGCCTGCCTCAGCCTTCCAAAGTGCTCGGATTACAGGTGTGAGCCACTGCGTCTGGCCAGGAAAACTCTTAAAATTCAATTAGCAATAGATTAATTGAGTTATTTTACTAACCCCCTATACTCACTTAATACTACGTATATATTTCAAAAGTGAGAATGGGATTGAGTTTAACAAGCACAACACATCAGTCATGAAAGTTACATTCTTCTCTGTGAAGTCCCCAAATATAATTTTAAAATGCTAAGAATGTGTGTATGACTAAACATTCCCAGTGTTTCCAAGTTAGGGATATAAGTAGGGCAATATTTTGAACCAAAGATATCTTCTATAATATATTCCGAAGGTCTCATTTGAGACCAGACAGTAGTTTAAGAAGCAAAAGAATTAGGCTAAAAGAAATACATACCACTGGGGATATGGAGATCTAAATGTATATAAAGATATAGACATATCCATAGATTTATCTGCACACGTGCACTCCATTAAACACTTTCCAGCCACAGAAAATAGATTTATCAGCCAATAATCTCCAATCCTTTCACTACACACATCAATTCATTCAACTCCAAAGCCTGGAAGAGGGACTTAGAAAGCACTTAATGTAAATGATTGTGGCCCATAATTACAAACCACCTGTCCTCTTATTTACAGCCATAGCTCTGTCTCAGAAAATAGTACACAAGGCTGAAAGAATCAGCTAGTAAGGATGTACAGTGAAAAAAACTGTCAAAACACTATTGGATGCTAAAACTTGCACACTGCAGAGTTCTACACAGATTTTCTCTAAAGTTATAATAGTATCTTAATGGCAACTTAGGATTCTGTGTCCATAAAGAACATAATGTCTTAATGTTGTCTATAAACAAAGAAATTAAATGCTGTACCCTTTGACTAATATAACTTACAAAAGCTTAAAGCCAAACAAACATCTCAGGTTTAACAAAAATATAAATCCACTGAACATCACTAAAAATAGTACAGTTTGCGTACTTTTAAAAAGGAGTTTTTTAAAACCAAGTGTATTTTGGTTATGTAACAGGGACAATGAACCTCTCTTCCTGGAAAACATGATATACACCTATATCACCAGAATCTGACTGTAGCATTAGTGACTATACACAAAATGGCCCTTGTTCTATGTGCTGATAACTCACTTAGGTATGAAGTCTGATCAATTTTGGAGATGTTTCTTTTACAGTGGATGGCAGATGATAGCAATCTGGTCAGTTTGGTCAACTGAATTGAGGTAACTATCCTATGGCCTTAACACTAGCTATTCCCTTGCCTTCTTCCACTAGACCCAAAGGCCCTCAAAGAAAGAAATGAAGACTCTTTTTCCTTCATTAGAATGCCTAGCACAATGCCTGGCATATAGTAAGCACTCAGTAAATAAATACTGACTCAATGAATCTGTTCAATAGAATAAGCCAAACTAGATGTTTTAACTCCCTAAGTTTTATTTACTTCAAGGCTCTCAATTTTTGCCTAGACTGGATAGTTATAAATGTCTCCTCTGTCCTAAGCAAATCTCTCATGATTAATCAATTTTTGTTCATAATAAGGAAATAAACACAAGACTTTTTTTCCACTCTGCTCTAAATAGTTTGGTTTCGACCAATACAAGCTCAAACCAAATGTAATTCTGTTTTCGCTGCTTGCCCTACTCTGACCTGACAAATACAGTTTTGCCTTTAAAATATGCTTTAGAATAATATTTGTTAGGTAAATTAAGTGACTTAGACTCTTCCATTATTTAATACTTATGACAATAGGCATTCAGCATTCAGAGATTAGCAAAAATCTACAAACCTAAGTGCATAGAAAGCTACACTGGCTGAGAACAAATTGAAAACAATAATGTAATCAATAGACAGATCATATACTTCAAGTTTTTAACTTTTGATAATCAGTCATAATACTAATGAGGCCAAAGTTATGAGCTTAATCTGCACATGTTTTGCAGCATGGACAGTACTCTAACTTGAATTAGCAGATGGGTATGGGGTTAATCACATAAGAGAATATAAGAGAACAAGAATCCACAGAAATCCATCTCCCTAAGTTTACTCAAAAAGTATTCACACGTAATAGGCGGTAATGTCAGCGACAAAACCATATTATTAATTTAGGTAAAAGTTCACAGGCCACACAAAAATTCTTTGAGGTTGACGATTTCTTTCAACATATATGGGATTATATTCTATCTATAACCCCAACAATTCCCAAATATCAATAAGTAATACAGTTACATACTAACATTCCATTTCTAAGGCACAACTATATTATGAGTCCCATTATAAAACTAGAATTAATACAATCATGATCAAGTAATGCAAGTTAAGATCAAATCAAAGGAAGAGTGCTGCATCGGTATCATTAATTTAAAAATAGCTGTAGGCAAAATATATAGTTTTTAGGTCTCTCTGGGCAGGGGCTGTTGAGAAAAAAGTTAAAAAAAACATATATATATATACACACATATATATGTGTGTATCTGAGATTCAACTAACAAACAAGATTGTCTTATGGGCTGTTTCTTGAATTAATAATTTGAAACATACATCCTCGTGTGCAGTGCTAACATTGGTAGGCAGTGGCAGAATTCACTAGAGACCTTGATGGAAGTGTCTAAGCCCCAGGCCCACTCCCTGAGATTGTTTTTGCTATTTTGAGGCATTTTGAAGGAGCGCAAGTTTTAGTTGAGCGCAAGTTTTAGTTAAGCACATGAAATTCTGGTTCAGTGCGGAAACTCTGCCATCAGCTCAATACATTTACCTGGAAAAGGAATTTAAGTTTTGTGACAATCTCTGTCTATGCCAATCTGCCCAAATTCCTAACAGACAGATAAGACATATTGGAGGATATGTAAATTGTTTATTGTCTTAAAATTCCTTGCATATCCTTTAATTTTAAAAAGAAGTTAAAAATAAAGTCAGCATTAACAGCATAAGAAATATGTGTTCGAGATACTCATCTGAAGAAAAGTTACCTAGTGTAACTGGGTCTGGGTTGACGGGACTCTGCTGCCTGGAGTGACTGCTGCTACTGCCGCCACCTTTTTTTAAGTCCTCGGCATCACTGTATCGCCGGATCCAGTAATTCAATTCTTCCCGGTCTGCTTCTTGACACCGCCTTAGTACGGTGAGAGATCGCCTTGTTTTTTCTACCATGTCCATTATGCAGTTTAACAGCTATGTGGGAAAGGGGAGAATAGGGAAGAGTGTATAAATCATCACAATTAAAGATTTTACTGAATAGTGAAACAAACCATTTCAGGACAATGAAGGAAGCAATTTTATCCCTGAAGTTTTTGGTCTAGTATTTTCTACAGCTAGATTTGAAATTCAGAGCCAATAGATGAGAAAATTCGATGGGAATGAGAAGAGAGATGTATGAACACAAGACAGAAGGGAAATTTCACCTGAAGGCACTATAGCCAGTAAATCCACCTCTCTAAATACTAATCCCATTACTTTAGAAATTAAATAACCTTTTCACAATAAAACAGTAGCCCACTGATCTGGCTTTGAGAATTCCTTTCCAAGATCTAAACATTTCTCTTAAGTGGCTTTCATATCAATTTAGAAATCAAATTCTACATTCTACTTCAGATATTCTCGCTCATTATTTTTTTCAAGGATAGCAGGAAACACAGTACCTTCAAAGGATCACCAAGCTTTTATTTTATCACATAACCTCACTCCAGTTGTTTTCCAAACATTTTTTAATCCCAAATGATTACTGATGTCTTACGTGGTCAAGATGTTTCCACTCTTCTGCCCATTCTCTGTCTGTTAGTCTGTGATCAATCATTTCTTCTTGACGTGTGCCATGCAACCCTACAAAAATAGAGAAGGCTGAATAACCCTAAAGCGTTCAGTATACAACCCATACACACACAGACTCACAGCAAGGACTATGTGGGCAAACTCAATGATGTAAAAATACATTTGATTTTGAATGGAGACATGATTCAGAATTACCTAATAGGTTCCTCACAGAATGATAAAATACGAGAACTAGAAGGAATTTCAGAGGTCAGCTGGTCAGAAGACTTTATTTTACACACAAGAGACAGTTAAGTGACACCAAGCCCACAGCTAGTTATCCACACAACACTCTGTAAGTAAAAATACATTCTAACTCTTAATAAATACAAGAAACCACAAGTAGACATTAAGTGGTTTTTAAAGCATTGACGTCCTGCATTAAAAATAAAGATAGCATAAGTCATTTTACATGGGAAGGGACATGCTTTCCCAAAACAAGTATGGTAAATTTTTCCATATTTCAGCCTTGTATAAATGAATACAATCCTAACACATATACCTACATGACAAAATTAGACCATGAAGAGAAGGCTTGTATAATATGGAGCTACATATACTCATTTGGTTTACCAAAAAAATAAAAAATAAAAGTAAATTGGACATCCTTCATTACAAAATTAACATACAAGATATAATTTGACAAATATCATAAATCCAAGTGAACCAACTGAAAATCCTAATTTGAAGTCCATAAGACTTAATGCTCTTTAGCATCATAATTAAGATACCACTATGAAAAAGTAATATATAAGTGTTTACCAAGTGAGCACCAGTATTAACGAATTTAAGCAGTTAGCTAGGATGCTCATTAAAATAGGAAGTAAATGTGTCTCACTAAAAAGATGGGCTGAAAGGTTCCGATCAGAGAAACCTGGAAACGTGTTGTTCCTCTTACATATTCACTTTATATTCTGTTGAATAGGAAAGTCATTGAGCTGTGGCATTATTTTGCAATTTAAATGAACAAAACTATTATTTTTGGTTACCAATCTCAAAATGTTACTCTGAACAGCAAATAAGGTTTCTTATAGTTTGGGTTTCTAGATAACTGGGCTAACTCTCTGTGGAACTTATGTAAGAATTAAATGACCAAAAGAGTTATAAGACACTGAATTTTACTTTTTGTGAGATTTAAGTGGTTAGAAATCCCTTTTTTTCGCTGATGTACACAAATAAAGATGAGTCACATGACTCTGTTCAGCCTACCATGTAAAGAGATTTCATTTACAACTGATGGAAGTGAACAAATTTATGACAACCCTTTCTCAGACTAACTGAAAAGCTAAATGCAAGATGCTTTGTACCACTCCTGTCCAATTAGAACATATTCTAAGATATATTTTAAAAGTTAAAATTGTCAATGCCACCTATTGGTTAAAAAGTAAAAGTGCAAATATGTTTTATTAATTTGCATAATATAAACACATTGGGAAAAATAGTACTTAGTTACTGCTCTGTTGTGATTATTTCAAGTTGAAATGTTTGCAAATATGTAATTTTTGTTAACTTATTTGTTGCCTGTGTTTTAGGGAAAAACCACTACTGTTAAAATTAGTCACCACAGAAAATAACCAGAAAGTGATAAGGATATAAATGTGACAGTGACTTCCATGTTAGAGGCATCTGAATATTTGCCTTTAAGGACAAGAATTCCAGAGGTCTCAAAAGCTTGAAAAATTCAGCAGAACAAATCAGTAATGACACAAGCTGTAACGCCTGGAGTAATATTAATGAGCAACAGGACATCTGTGGTAGTGGGATTTCAGCATTTGTGAAACAGTACTAAGCTTCATCTCATTTAAAAAAAATACTAAGTGTATTAGAAACATGTTTGAGCTCAAGTACTTGCTGAAAAAATGTAAGATTCATTTGCTGCTTTTGAACACTGAAAGTCATTTGTTAGATATAATCAAATCTTTAAAAATAAAAAATAAATCAAGATTTTACATTTACTAATTTCTCTATTTAAGATACTTAAATATTCAGCAGCACACAATTTTTATTTATAGTCATAATACCAGAGGGATGTACCAGGGGAAAATAGCTCATAATCATTAAATAGCTCATAATCACATTTTCATTTGTGGGAAATTTGACACTAATGTTGAGTCTTAACTAGTTATTTTGTTTTAGAATATTTTGACTAGGCTAAAACTCTAAGCTTACTTATAAACTAATGCCGCTAACAGGTTACTTTACTGAAGGATTCTAGTGAGTATATGTCCCTACACATAATAGGCATTTATAAATAGTACCAGACTAAGTATATCTTTATGACAATTTTTATATTCTCAAAATGGCAGCCTGATGTAATACCATAATTTGTTGCTCATACATCAAGATTTTATTTTACATTAACACACACTAAACTCTGCCAGACTTTAGGGATGGTTTAGTAGCTGCACATATTTATAGAGATTAGCACTATTAGTTTTATAAGCTAATATAATTAAAAGGTAAGGAACATGGTCTGAAGAAAATCACATAAAACCAATGGATACAGATATAATTCATAAAGGGATATTTTACATTACTTGATGAAAACATAATCGTTGCACATAAGTGTAATTACTTCCTTGCTGATTACTGTATAGTGCACTGGAACTAATATTTCACAAAATAGCACCTGCTGCCTAAGAAACAGGCCATTTGCTAACACATCTACAAAATGGGATCCCTTGAATTGGTCTCACCACGACCTGATGACTCCACTGCTATTTAAAAACATGCAGTCATGGTTTTCAGTACTTAAGTCATAAATAAATGCTAAGGCTTTGTGTAGAAGGGAATTGTTATCACATTTGATTTTGGGGTCCAAATATCAATCCAGATCAAGAAATAGCATAACCACCTTTGAAAGCTCTTCAGAAATGGTACCTGCGAGAACATTAGACAGATTGGCTATTAAGAAAGCACAAATTATATGCTTAGTCATTTGTCTGACACACTATATAAACGTAGAAATTACTGTTGTGGAGAACCAGAACTACTAATTTACTATCTTACAACCAAAGCTTCAATCGCCCCTCCCCTCATCCTGACTCTTCCTGCTTTCTAAACATTTGGGGTGTTGGGCATAGAAAGGCAAAAAAGGCCCTACACGTGGAGCCCCTGTTTGCTAGCAACATACTTGGAAATCAAATGTAAACTTTATATATTAAGACTCTCTCTGCCTGTGGCTAAAAACAAAACAAAACAAAAACCACTATCACTGTAATCAAGTAGTGAATAACTGGCTAGCTACATTCCCCAGAATTCTGTATCCTCAGCTCTGTTTTTGGGTTTTCTACTTGCACTTCATCCCCTGCTCTTTCTAGTGTACTGGCCACTAAGTCACCCGCATCAGGAAAGTTTGCCAGCAATTCGTTACAAGGTAGAGAAAGTCCTGTTGGTGGGTGATGTGGACACAGGAGATGGAAAAAGAAGAGGAGACTCACTATTGCTCTCAGTTAGACTCATCACTAATTAAGAATTGAAGGCACTCCAGTAATAGTGTACTTACTAATAACCCTCTGATACACTATCATCTCCACCACTGAACCACTAATCATATGTTTAAAAACTTACCTTGTTCATCTTCTCTCTCACTTTTCATGGTAGACATTTGTTCTACAGAAGGCAATGTCTTCAAAATGCTTTACTACTTCTTTTTTTTTTTTTTTTTTTTTTTTTTTTGAGACAGGGTCTTGCTCTGCCACCCAGGCTGGGGTGCATGGTGTGGGGTGCAGTGGCATGATCTCATCTCAGTGTAACCTCTGCTTCCTGGGCTCAAGCGATCCTCCTGCCTCAGCCCCACAGGTAGCTGGGGCTAAAGGAGTCCACCACCATGCCTGGCTAATTTTTTAATTTTAGTAGAGACAGGATTTTGTCACAGTGCCCAGGCTGGTCTCAAACTCCTGAGCTCAAACTCATCTACCCATGTCGGCCTCCCAAAGTGCTGGGATTATAGGCGTGAGCCACTGCACCCAGACAAAATGCTTTACTTCTAATAGTTTTATGCAAAGAAGGAATGAACACAGGGAAATAGAACACATATTTGCCCAAATTCACTTCTTCAGTATTCCGATCCTTGACCCCAAATTGTCAATATTAACTTCAATCACTGGCATTTTCAAGTAAACAAAAGTACCAAATCATTCCTCAGGAAACATCTGTGAAGCCACAGATAGCATACCATATCATACTTTGGAAATATGGAATATCATGGAGGCTCGAAAAAAATCAAAATAAACGTAGAGACTATCTGAAACAAAAGACACAATGCAAGAAAATAAAGTGATTTTTAAAAATATTTGTGGCAGGCAGACTGCATATGAAGTCTCGTGTTAAAAGAGAATTCAAGCTAAAAATTTATTTTGCATTTGTTACAAACACAATTGAGGGTCTTGTATTAATATAGATGCCCTCCTCCAAAGAAATTTAGTGTACTGTCTTAAAGAATACAAGTGATTAGGAGAGAGACAGCGCACAGCTGTTGAAAAGTCTATTAATACCAATCAAGTTTTTTTCATAAAGGAGACAATATAAAGCAAGATAAGATAAGATAATTTTTATCCCTATCACAGATTTCAAGCCTCAAGTTCAGTTCAGAAGTAATGGTGCAAGTCTTCAAGCACCCAATCCCATAAGAAGTGAACAGATCCTTCAGTCTTACCCATAGGTCTGTTTCTGTCCCTGAGGTCCCTGTGGCTGGGGTGTCGATAGGAGTCCCTGTAGTGGTGGGCAATGGCCATATCATCCAAACGGTAATGCTGAGGTGGAGGTGGGGTGGGGTGAGGCAGGCCATTGGGCTGGTAGGATAAGCCGTTATTTGGACTGTACCGCTGGCCTGGGCTAATAGTGCATGGTCGCTTGCTTGGATGTTCTGAGTGCAAAGGCTCTCTGTCAAAGCCATTTTCTTTGGTTCTAAGAGGGAAAAAACAAGAGTTTGTTTCATCATCTATTCAGAAATCAGCACAGTTCAGTCACTCATATTTGAGCTTGGAATAAAGACAGAATATTTTTTACTGACCAGAAACCTAAACTCAGCTTCCCAGAAAACATACGGGAATTCACTGAGACCTGTGTCGAGACCTAAATGATCATAAGCCTGCAGATAGGAAAAAATGCTTCACTTCTCATCAAATTAGCAAATATCTTTTCAGTTGAAGCTCATGTGGTTAAGTCACAAACAAGAGGAAACTCAAGTCTCCTGTAGATAACATTTTCATTCAAAAAACAGTGCTTGATTTCTAACAAGTTACCCTAAGACCGACTATATTTGATGAAGAATCATCAAGGTAAAACATCACCACTCTCTTGATGAACACTTGAGCTACACCTATTCCACTTGGTCTCTGACTTCTGTGTCAGAGAACACCTAAGAACTGTGTTGTTCAATACATTAGCTACACGTGGTTGCTTAACTTAAAATGTAAGTTACTTAAAATTAAATAAAGCTTAAAATTCAGTTCTTCAGTATCAGCAGCCACATTTCATGTGCTCAACGGGTACGTGTGGCTGGTGGCTTCAGTAGTGGACTGCACAGATATATAACATTTCCATCATCACAGAAACTTCTACAGGAAGGTAAGGATCAAACCAAGTGAACACAGCATGCAATGCAATGTCTGGGACCCTGACACTATCTTGAGTCACCAAGGTAATCAATCAGCAGTCATACAGAGCTAGCCTGGACTAGAAGGAAGATCTAGGTCATTATTTTATCTTAAAGTTGAGGAAACACATACACAGAGAGCTAATGTATCCTGTCTGGAGTTATCAGGTTATACGGCAGGACGGGAACACCCTGACGACACATCACCATGTGATGCACAAAACTCTGAACTTGGCTTTCAGAAGGAATGCATTCTATAAATAAGACCTGATAACTAGTCACGATTCCTTGATTCTCAAATAAATGTAGGACTCAAGAAGTAATTTCTGGCTGTATATACTTCTACTGCTTAGAGACTAGCCCCTAATATATTCAATAAGATAGAAACAAACCATATTCAACTTTGACTGTAATCACTGCTCCCAAACTTACTTTTTACTTACAAGACCGGCACTCTTATCTTTAGACAGGTGGTAACATCTATTTTCTCAGGGACATTTTCTCATAAGAATTCTACTGGTTCACAGTGGCTACAGACTTCTACATGCCTTCTTTATTTTAGGTAGTAAAATAACAGCATAGAGGCACTTTTTCTACTTTTCTGGCATCTAGTGACAGCATCTAGTCTTTGTCTGATAATACTAGAGCAATCCAGGTGGAAACTGAATCAACAACAGAGATGATCAGGGGCAACAGGATTCTACAATGAAACATCCTTTATGCCCCTTTAGGGTGGGTCCCGCAGTGACAATTCATACACACCAGGTTGAGAAGAATAAAGGACTTAGAGACAGAAGGTAAAGACATAGAAAGAACTGAGGGTAAATCTTCAGAGTTTTATGTTAAAGAACATGCCCACTACATACTAAGAGGGATGCACTATTCTGAATAGACTGGCCAATATTGGAAATGATGGCAGAGCATAGCCCCCAAGGGAGTGGCAGCCAGGAATCCTAATGCCACTCCCATCAAAGTATGTGTCTACACTAAAACATACTGACTCCTTACATATTGATCATTGATATCAGACTAAAATATCCAGTGTAGCTGAGACATTACCTAATTGCATTGCTTTAAAATAATTTTTAAAAGTGAACTGAAACATTCTAGATACTGATTTATCTTCTAAGAGTATACCCATGTGATTCAAATCTGTATTTGCATATCCTACAAAGTTCTAAATAATACACTTCAATATTCAATGCATATTAGCATAAATCAGTTGGAAAATACTGAAGACTATTAGCGGCTGTGAACATAATGCTAACATAGCACCTACCTTACTGGCAGTGTGGTGTAGTGGAAAGAGCATTGGACTGGGAATCAAGAGACCTGAGATCTAGTCCTGGCTCTTCCATGACTAGCTGTGTGACCTTGGGCAAGTCACTTAACCTCTCTAGACCTCAGTTTATTCATCTGTAAAATGAAAGGGTTGGACTAGATCAGTGGCTTTCAAACTGTGCCACCTGAGGTGCTTAAGGGATTTTGTAGGCAATGAAGAACTTTTCCCCCAAAGAATCAAGATTCTCAAGATGTAAAGTGCCAGAGGAACCCACTTCTTATTATCTGTGTTAATCATCGGGGTTCCACTTAAGATTTCATTTTTAAAGGAAAAAGTCTGCGGCTAAAATCAAGTTTGAAAACCACTGGACTAGAAGATTTCTGCAGTCCCTTTTAGTTTGCAAACTCTGCAATTCAAGTATTTTATATTTACAGCTAAATACCATAGTTACACAGATCAAAACACACAGTGCTGATAGTCCTCTGCCCAAACCATAAGTACCTAAGGCAATCACCTTAGCCAAGTTCTCTGTTCCTTGGTTTGAACAATTTATTATTTATACCTTATTTTTTGTGCAAAAATTAGAAAACATCCTCTTAGTGCAGCCTCTGTAGAATTTCTAAATAATGAAACATCTTTCTTTGACCTATTTGGGTCAAACCACTCCAACTTACTAGTTTTCTCTCTCCTTGATCAATGAAAACAACAACAACATTGGAATAATTTTTACAATTTTTAAATGGTTAGATACGCTATTTATCTTCATCCTTAGTGGAACCCTTTGTTCAGTGCTGTTACTTCAATGACCCAATTAAATGGGAGGAAAAAAGCATTATTTTTTCCTAAAGTAAGGGCAGTAATGTCCTAAAAGGCAGGCTAGGGCCCGAGTCTGTTCTCTCATTTCAATCAGGTCTTACTGTCCTATCCTGGGGCCCATCACCCTGCTAGCTACTGAAATAATAAAGCTCATGACCTCACAAGGGTAGTTTACATTCTAACAGTTGTGAAACATTAACACTTGCAGAGGTGTGGTGACTAATATCTGTAGTCCTGGCATTTTGGAAGGCTCCAGGAGGAAGGATTGTTTGAGTACAGGAGTTTGAGACCAGCCTGGGCAACATAGTGAGACCTTGTCTCTACAAAAAATAAAAAAATTGGCTGGGCATGGTGACGTACACCTGTAGTCCTAGATACTCAGGAAGCTGGGGCAGGAGGATCACTTGAGCCCGAGATCGAGGCAGGAAGCTGGGGCAGGAGGATCACTTGAGCCCGAGATCGAGGCTGCAGTGAGCCATGATCATACCACTGCACTCCAGCCTGAGCAACAGAGTGAGACCCTGTTTCAAAAAGAAGGGGAAAAAAAGAAAATACAAAAACTTCCACTGTCCACAAAAATAAAGCTATGAAGCGTCTCTCTGGTGCTTCCTCAAATTACTAATGTCTACTTATAAGGCCAGTTCTATTCAAAGCATGTATGTTCAGAAGGGTAACTCAAACAATTGCCATTTGTCTGTCTGCTTCTTAGAAATGCCTACACCTACCTATATCTCATTTGCTTGGGTGAACTCCATATTTGCATTCTTCGTTGCCCTTTTCAGTGTATTAGGCAAAATTAGCAAAGACTTTTCATTGTCCCATACCAGTATACCCATGAAATAACTCAAATTCTAGTCGAAATTTGAAGTGAGAAGTCTGTTATGTCTTAAGTATTTCTGAAAGATTTTATTTGTTTTTTAAGTCTACCTGAGGATGTTCTATCTCCTTACCAGGAGACATTTTCCTCAACACAATCTAACCACTTCCACATTTAGATCCCAATCGTTTCTCTCTCGAGGTTTAATGTTCTAAGGGCAGGGGATCCTTAGGACCCAGTTGTGTGATCTCCAGTTACCATCTTTCTGGCTTCAGTATTCTGCTCAGTGAAATGGGACTAATAGAAAACAACACTTGTAGAAACAAATTAAGAGGCAACCTAATTTATACTTTACCCCATCTCAGGCTCTTTTTTTTCCCCAGCTCCTCAATAACAGAAACTGTAAACTATTAGGAAAAGAAAATAAATGTCCTTTAAAAACTACATGAGGCTGGGCGTGGTGGCTCATGCCTGTAATCTCAGCTGTTTGGGAGGGTGAGGTGAATGGATCACTTGAGGTCAGCAGCTTGAGACCAGCCTGGCCAACATGGTGAAACTCCGTCTCTACTAAAAATACAAAAATTAGCCAGGCGTGGTGGAGCATGCCTGTAGTCCCAGCTACTCGGGAGGCTGAAGCAGAAGAATCACTTGAACCTGAGGCAGGGAGGTTGCAGTGAACCAAGATCATGCCACTGCACTCCAGCCTAGGTGACAGAGCGAGACTCCATCTCGAGGAAAAAATAAAAATAAATAAAAACAAAAACTCTACACGAAATATTTTTAAAATGATGATTAGCTAGTGTGTGCTGGTAATCCCTTAGTAACATTTATATAAAACAGTGTAACATTCAAGGAAACGGGGAAGTATGAAAAAACCATCATAAAATCATGACAATAAGTAGAACAAGAGGACAAATCTCCATGGCAGAAGTGGGTGTAAGTTTTTTTCTCTACATTGACATTTTTTTTTAATGTGAGGAAATACCACTATAAATATTGTTTTGGGGGAAGGCAAATTGATAGAGCACAATAAACCTAAGAAAGAAGAAACTTAAATTCTAATATTCATCCTGCTATTTATTTATTTAAATAAATTGTGTGCCTTACGCCCTCACTTATCTGAGTTTTGACAGACATTTCACAAGTCCAAACTGGCCTCATTTCTCTTTTGCTTTCTGACCATCTTCTACCTATTACCCAAGTAGAAACTTGAAGTCACTCTACAACTTTCTTTTCCAAATCTAAGTCCTATTGCTGATCTCAAGCATCTCTACACGGGTCCCTCCTTCCAGTCCCAGGATAACTTTGTCTTGGCCCTTGTCACACTACGGTGCCACTTTGCCAGTATCCCCCAGAGTCACGGGCCCCAGATTTGTTTGCTGTTTGTCTCAGCAGCCCAGCCAAGTCCCATCCCTAGACTGTAGTTCCTTGAAAAATGAGTAGGAGTGAGACACTGGGTCTAAAATTCTTTTAAGACCAGGCATTGAAGATTTACTTTATTTTATTCTTATATTTTAGAAGTCTGTATCTAAATCTTAAGATGGTAGTTCTATTAAACACAGACCAAAGACCTTAATAACATCAAAGACATCTTCCTTTCCTTTTCTAACACGTGCAGTTTAAGACTGCCATAGAAGGACTAGACATTGAATCGGGGCGGGGGGAGGGCAATCATTCTCATCATCATTATTTTTAAAACATAATTCAGCAAAGGGTCTCTTCAGAAATGGTTACGAAAGAGGTGACTTTAGATATGAATTTCACATAATACACTTTTATTGATACTGAATAAGGTATTGAAACAAAATACATTACAAACTCCCCAGTGCCCTTAAAAAGAAAATCAAACTAAAGGAGAGAAGCACCTTTAATCTCTCCATTGCTAAACAACCACCTAGGAGTGAGGACTTTCTGAGCAGTGTGCTAATACTTCTAGAAGTAAATAAGAGGCAGGTGGATACTTGCCACTCCAGACACACAAACGTGATGCCCAGCCCTTCAAGGATTGCAATATGCAGGTTGGGGGAGCCATCTGAGCCTTCCCTCCAGCAGTGAGAAGGTGGAATGCTTCCGTCACATGTCTGAAGCTGACCATCTGCTCAACAGTTAGGCTGTCTGTTAGTGGCCGTTCCCCTTGCCTTCTCTGATCTCTGCCACTGCTGAAGTATTCAGTTTCTGCTGCTCCTGCTGTTTGGAACTCTGCTTGCTTATTCGAATCTGTCATCTGTATGTTTCTATTGGAGCCCTCCAGTTTTTTCTGGTCAGTGAACCAATCACTGCATTTGGTTCCTGGGCTGTCTGTGACTGTTTTTATTGTATTTCAGAGATGCATTTTTTTAACCAAATAAATAAATAAAGATGCCCGGAAGAGAGACCATTTAATACACTACTAAAAATGACTGCATTAAGTTTAATTTGAATTATTTGATCAATAGTGGTTTTTGTTCTGTTTGTAGTGTTCTGCTTTGATTTAGGTACCCAGTATGTGCAATGCACTATCCTGTACTTCAGTGGCAGTACAAAGATGAGAGAAACGTGGTCCCTCAACCTTCCATAAGATTATTATTTAGGGCAGACTTTAATTCTTTACCATTAAAATGATTCAATTGGAGGTACAAGACTTCTATACTTTCATATAGGACATGTATACAGAAGGTACCATTAAAAACAGAACAAATGTGGTATGTGAGAGCAGAGTCAGAGATTACTCCAGAATGTGTACTCAAAAAGACAGAGGTTTTGGAGTCACATGGACTTGGCTTCAAATTGTGGCTATGCTATTTGCTGGCCATATGAACTCAAGAGGCTGAATCCCCTAAGAGCCTCAGTGTTTCTGCCTGCAAAATGGGAAATGATTATCCAAAGCTATGGAAAGAACTATAGGAAAGAACCTAAGAAAAGAGCCTAACATGAATTTGGCATTCAATAAGTTAATCAAAGCACTCTGTTTTCAAGCAGGAGCATTCAGAGGCTAACGGTACAGAATCACGGCTATGAGAGCATGGGCGTTTGAGTCCGAGAACCTAGGGTCAGAATCCCATTAGGGCTTCTGACAAGCCATGTGACTTCACACACATTATTTGGCCTTCTTGAGTCTATGTCATAGGATTGTGAGGAAATGAATGCTATATGTTAGTCTGTCGATTATTTAGCACAGGGCCCAGGATACCTGAAGTGCTCAGTAAACAGTAACCATTATTATAGTATTTATAAGTGGGAAGCTTTCATTCAAATAGCAGATACTCAGTTAGGCCGTGAGGTATTAATAGAATTACGACACATAAGAACTAGGAAAGACAGTAGAAACCATCAGTTGGAATACAGATTAAGAAGTGAGGAGTATGCAGTAAGGTTAGACCCTAACAAAGCAGCAAGAAATCAGGTTAACAAGTTAAAGTTGAAGCTGGAATGTGGAGAGAACAAAATGCCCTCTATAATTTTGTGCTGGGCACAGTGGCTCATGCCTGTAATCCCAGCACTTTGGGAGGCCGAGATGGGTGGATCACCTGAGGTCAGGAGTTCAAGACCAGCCTGGCCAACATGGTGAAACCCCGTCTCTAATAAAAACACAAAAAATTAGCCGGGCATGGTGGTGGGCCTCTGATGTCTCAGCTACTTGGGAGGCTGAGACAGGAGAATCGCTTGAACCCAGGAGGTGGAGGTTGCAGTGAGTCAAGATCCCTCACCGAAGCCTGGGCAATAAGGGCAAAACTTCATCTCAAATAAATAAATAAATAAATGTAATTTTGTGCTATTTCACTGAAAGGCCTCCCAATTGATGTGACTAATATTTTTAAAAATCACTCCTTGCAACGCAACTGTGGAATACATAATAGAAGGAACGCAAACTAGAATGTATAAATTGACACAAAATCCCTACATTTTTTTCATAGAATACTGAATGCAGGTTATACAAATTTAATTCTTATTTGCACAGTTGACCCTACAATTCCTTGTAAAGCATATCTATCTTTTCTTTTAGAAAGATAAAAATAGTGAAATCTCCTTCATTTTACAGAAACAAACAAAAAAAATGGGCCTAGTCGGTTTAGTTGGTGTGTACTGTTGTAACAAATCTTACAAATACAACCAATATGATTTCAAAATGATTGCCTTTGACCCTCCAACCTTCAGCATTTTCTAACTGAGGAACACAGTTAGTCAGGAACACAGGCTAGCTGTGGCTCTTCTACCGTTAAAAAGATATATAAAACCTCAGAATGTTATACTATGGCATCTACCCACTTGAGCAACTATAGAAAATAAATGAGGGAAAGTAAGGTGAAAAAAGAGAAGCTTAAGTCTTAGTTGAGTTTCCTTATTTAAATTCTGCACATTGAAACATATTTTATGCAACTGGAAGATTTCAAGTATGCAAATATGCTTGTTTCTCACTAAGAAACTTTGCAACATTAGGCAAGTTCTTTGGGCCTTACTTTGTGCAAGAATAAAGAGATGGGAGCCAGCTGGGTGTGGTGGTGCACACCTAGGTCCTAGCTACTCAGGAGCCTGAGGCAGCAGGTTCACATGAGCCCACGAGTTTGAGACCAGCCTGGGCAACATAGCTAGACACTGTCTTAAAAAAAAAAAAATACAGATAACATCCCATGAGCAAATCCATAAATTTAAAGTATGTGTCATTTTTTTTTCTTTTGGTATGAAATATAAAAAGGCAGGGTGTGGTGGCTAATGCCTGTAATCCCAACACTGTGGGAGGATCACATGAGACCAGGAGTTCGAAACCAGCTTGGGCAACACTGCAGACCATGCCTAAGGAAAAAAAAAAAAAAAGAATGGGGCCTGGTGTATCCATAAGATCCCTCCCAGGTGACAAATTACATATCTCTAAAGTTCATGCAAGTCTTTTTAGAGAATAATGTTTAATTTTTGGGGGAGGAGGAAATACATATTAATCCAACTACAAGGCCTTTGTATTGAAAGTTTAGAAGTGTTAAACTGAGAGTAATGTAAAGCATAATTACATTAAAATAATGACATATAAGGGGATTAATACTTAACATCAATCATTTGAGATAGTAGGGGGAACAAAATGGGAAACAAAACAACAATGTTACCCATACAAAAGCAAAGATTATTGGATTTGATTTCTTAAGCAAGAAGAACCCTAAATCAGAAAAGTAGCATAACAGGTGAGAATACGATACTAAAGGCAAATTAGATCAAAAAGCTGTGATATCAAAGCTCTGAGAAAAGAAAGACAGCAATGATAATCATCCTAACACAATTATTTTCTTTAAATCTTAATAATTTTAATCCATTCTGCAGTCTCAAAGAAAGAAAGCATTATCTAACAGTTCTTTTCCTTCCTCCTACACAAAAGTGCTTGTGTCTTTACGAGCTACCACGGTGAGCAGTTTTAAAGAGTGCTCTTAGCTTCTACTCTCTATCCGAGAGAGTGTTCATTTCGTTTACATGGCTCCAAAACAAAAGACTGCATTCTCTTCTTCAGCACCTCCCATCACAGCATGATAGAAGAATAAATGTTTACTATAAATAACTGACTTTTACATATTAACAAAGAATAGAAATCAGAATTTTCTACTTAGTTTCCCTAATATTTTGGGAAAGAAATAACATAATTTTATAACAAAAATTGTCTTTTTCTACTTTGGGTTCTATAATATTCTCTCACAGACCTACAAAATCAGTACACTTGTTCAGAGACACTCTCCAGAGCTATATTTAAAAGAAAGTAGAAAACATTTCACTGTTCCATACAAGAAGAAAAAAAAAATTTCATAGACTTCCCTAGAGTACTCATTTCTCTGTAAATAACAATAATGTTTAAAAAAAGAAAAAAACATAACCAGTGACAATCATATTTAAGGACAAGAAGAAAGTTAAATTTGCCAAAACCCATCCCTGAAACACGTGATGACTGTTTAGTACATTAACTCAGCAATCGTCACAGAATTTAAGCTCCCAAAGTTGTAAACAAAATATAGAGCGCTCTTTTGTTCATGACATGTCATGAACAAATTACCAAAATGTGTTTTCTCCTCAGGTGTCAGTTTTTCCCTCTTTTAGTGACTGATGGCTCCCAGTGTTATTACAGAAACAGATTGATCTTTTTAATGAGCCAGTTTAATAGACTCCAAAATCTCACCGTGGCTGCTCATCCATGTCAGACCATATGTACCAACAAAACATTCAGTAAAACAAAAAAAGCTCTGCTGTCAGACAGCTCCATACTCTATAAAATTTCATATAGTAGATCTGGATATACAGATAAATAACCAGAGAAGAGGAAAATGCATATGCAAACAAGATACAGAAAATATATGCAAAAAGAAAAAATACTGTAGAGGCCCATATTTTCTTGGCTCTGATCAAATTCCCACAAGATACAAATGTATTTACACAACATATTCTCATTACCCTTCCTCCTAACTCTAAGGAAACCCATTTGCCATCTTTGCGATATAATGTATATTTCAGTGCTCCATTTGATAAAGAATATTCCATCCAAAGATTAACCATGTGAACTCTGACTCTGGCAACCATCCATGAAAAACCGAAGGGAAAATCAGACCAAAGACTCTTTTTAGGAGAGTTCTACCCGACTGAATGCATACAGTGATGCATGCACAGCGACGGAGCATCAAAACAAGAATGCTGAGCGTCTGCGGAATTTAAGATGAAGTTTTCACATCAATATTAACACACTGCCCAGCACTTACCTTAGGACTGTCCAATGATAGTCTAAAGTCATGATACATTCAAACATAAAATACTGGGAAAGAGCTAGTGAGAAAACAGTTGGAAATATAGAGAAATGAATGAAACAGATTTTCATATTCCCTGTTATGGTTATTTAGCAGTTAGGAATGCCAGAGTAAGTTGTGTGCATTTTCAATTTTGCCTACAGGATCATCTCTGCATTTATCTTAGCTATCTAAACCTTTCCCTGTTACACTCCCCCCACCGCAACAACCCTAAATACATTTCCTTCTTCCAATTTTCCATTGAGTCTCTCCTTCATTCTTTCATCATGGAGCTAAAATATCTCACTATCTGTATGTCATACTCATTTCCTGCAGGGTAAATGGGTTCAGGTCAAACAGGAATGCACGTGTAAATCATCTAATGTTGAGCCACCTCTTGGTTTTCAGCATCATGTGGACACGCCACTCAGGCATCAGGATTAAGCAGTTCCCTTTAAAAGCTAAATTACTAAGTGCTCTATTTCACTCTTCAATGTGACCAAGAAAATACGAGTTGCAAGAATAAGAAAGTAGCTCTGTTTGTGGGTCACAGATGAAGGTAGGCCTATAATACGTCAAAAGGAGACTAATATTTCACTGTTTGCTTTAGGAATTTTAAACTATTAAGAGGTTCTATGTCAAGAGGAACAAAATTCCAGAGATTGTAGCATAAAAACTGCTTAACAGAGGATTATGTAATAGCAGTATGTAAACTGGCTGGCTTTTAAATAACATTCTGATTTGCAAAGCAGCTAATACATTTAAGGATAGCTAAGTCGGTCACAAATAGATGTCTCTGAGCAGCTCCAAAGACCTTAAGCTCCTATGAATGTGGAACATAACTGTGTCAGGGTGTTAACCTCTCGAAGGCTGTCACACCCATGCCTGATGAAATGCAGCAAAAGAGAACAGATAAGCAGAGAAAGAAAGCAAAGTATATGCTAAATAAGTTTTTGAATATAGCTTCATTATAAAATTCTCCATATTTCAAAAATACTATGCAAAATGATGCTAATAAGACTGTGCATTCCTATACCAGAAGATACAGATGAGGATGAGGTATTCACAAAAATTATTTTACTACGGTAAATGGGAAATTTCATGTGTATGCTTTATTCAACAATTACTTTGTAGGGTTTAATGGAGAAGTAGTTTTATGTTACATTTCTTTGCATTCTCAGTTATGAGAACACAGTAGCTGATAGAACAGTATCTAACAAGTAAAATTTTCAGCAAAAATACCATCTATGGTCTCTACTGTATAACTCTTATCTTCACTTAGTTCATCTAGTGTCCCAGAAGTTTTCTCTTAGTTCGTATACAAACCAAAACGAATAGCTACTGTACTGTGTTAAGAAATACAAACAGACAAGCTTCAAAACCATGACATTTTAAGGAAACTAGGAACAGCCAATTTCAGAATATTGAAGTAAAATATGTGGTTGGGTTAAATTACATAATAAATGAGAATTTAAATACTGATGTGCATCTAAGAGCCATCAGTTGTACTTGGAAAATCTAAAAAATCGTTCACCTTCACCATTTAGCTTTAATATTACAAGCAGAAAAGATTAATCTATACAAAAGCCAAACTGTCACAAGCCAGAGATTCAAAACTCTGTTAAAATCCCAGGCCAGAGACAGATTCAGAGACAGATTCTCAAGATGGCCACAATGGCTTATTGCTATTGTGCAAGAGACATAGGCCGGCAGTTTAATTGTCACAATAAACGTGTTAAACATTGAGAAAAAGGCCATGGTTCATCCAGGCTCCTCCTCCCTCTCACCTGTCTGGAGTTCGCCTCTTCCCGTTTTCGTTCACATCGAGAAGCAGCTCTGAGGAGTCAACAGGTGAGGTGGTGCTGGCATCCAGAAGCAGCTGTTCATGCTGGGCGAGGTACTGGGCAGGGTTCTGTTTGGCCAGTCTTGCGCAGTGGAGGAGCTCACGCTGCAGCAGGGGCAAGTTGGCCTGCAAGGGAATGACAGGAATGAGAGGAAGGACTGAAAGGCTTCTTCTGTCCTGTTGACTTACTCTGCTTTTCGAACACTGGAGCAGAGTATGCAATGCAGCTACATCAAAGGTCAAATGCATGCCATGGACTGGAACCACAGGCACAGTTCTCAGCACTGGGCTACCATGTGCCCAGATTGCCCTAAGTGTGAGGTGACTGACCCTTGTATATTACTTCACCTCTCTTTTATTTCTTCACTGATAACATTGCGAGTGGCACATTATTTTTAGGGTCACTTTATACTCGAATATATGTTCTACAGTATGTGAGAACCTAGCTCCAACAATAAGAACTTTTGTTCTCCACAGGGAAGATAAAGGGTATACAAAATATATACATAGTCCAATTGATTTCAGAATAGTTGCCCTGACACATTCAATTTTGTATCTGGTGACTCACAAAGGTCAAGCAGGCTAATCCTAGAAAATATCTTTTATCAAGTACTAACTTAATGAAAATACACTTAAAAATATAGACATGAACATAGAGATTATTTTCCATAGTCATCAAGTTCAGACAACATTTAAGTAATGGCCTGGGTGTAGTCACATATCCCAGATGGAATTAATGCATAAAGCAGTATATTCTAGTAGTCTTCAAAAGTAATCTGCCTTCTTTGTATCAGTTTTATTCTAAGGAATGTATACACACACACACATACAGACACACACATATCTCTTCTAATGTTAGAAGAAACCCTGTATACTGGTCATTCTTCCTCCTCAGCTAGGTCAGCACCTTGAATAAAGAACAGGCTGGCTGATAGGCTGATCGGTAATTCTGGCAATCTCAAATGTAATAAGAGAAAAAGAGGCAATTTCACACATAGTAAAGGCATTAAAATGAAAACCTAAGAAGGCATTTTACTCTGAACTTACTTTGACATTATAAATCCAGACTGTCATTGCTTTCTCTCTCTCTCTTATTTTTATTATTGTTTGGGGAGGGGCAGTAAGGCAGAAGAACGGAGAGGATACTGGGAAGAGTCATTAGCACTCATCCCCAATAACACTTAATTCCGGGAAAGATCAATCACATAAATCTCTTTGCAACTTGAAGATTTCATTTGCAGGAACCAGGTGCCATGTACACCGATTAACCCATCAGGTAGAAAAGCATTTCTGAATACAGGAGAGGTCCGGCTGACTCAATTTTGGGGCCCAAGAGCCTTAAAAAATAGCCCTCTAGAGAATCATGGACAGGAACTACGGCTGGCTACTTGTACCTCAAATCCATTTTTTTTTTCCGTCAATGCTCTTTATTTCTTTATATAGAGCCAAGTTTCTGGCCTATATCATTTTCCTTTACTCTGAAGAACTCCTTTTAACTTTTCTTTTCTTTTTTTTTTTTTTTTTAAGTTCCAGGGTACAAGTACAGAGCATGTAGGTTTGTTACATAAGTAGATGTGTGCCATGGTCATTTGTTGCACCTATTAACCCATTATCTAGGTTTTAAGACCCATATATATTAGCTATTTGTTCTAATGCTCTCTCTCCCCTCACCCGCTAACCCCCCTCAAGTCCATTTTCTAACAGTATCAATCAAGAAACCATCTCGTAATCACACCAAAGCATATTTCTATACAAGATATAAAATACTAGGGTATTTGCTAAAGATAAGTGCGTGCCATACACTGTAACAATGGAAATGACTTCCTACACATAACAATGTTATAATAAAACTCGTTGTAATTAGTAAAGATGCACATGTGGATAATATATTGTATATACATTTTTAAACTCTTTTTTCTCCTCAGTAGAGTTTACATACCTCGTGTCATAAAATAATAAAGCAAAAATAACATTTCTATGTGAACATTTTTAAAGTTTTTAAAATTCATCTTGGGCCGGTGCAGTGGCTCGCTCACGCCTGTAATCCCAGCACTTCCAGAGGCTGAGGTGGGTGGATCACTTGAGGTCAAGAGTTCGAGACCAGCCTGGCCAACATGGTGAAACCCCATCTCTACTAAAAATACAAAAAAATAGCTGGGCGTGGTGGTATGCACCTGGAGTCCCAGCTACTTGGGAGTCTGAGGCCGCAGAATAGCTTGAAACCGGGAGATGGAGGTTGCAGTGAGCTGAGATCATACCACCGCACTTGCCTGGGCAACAGAGCAAGACTTAGTCTAATTAAAAAAAAAAAAATTCAT